>NC_057794.1:577340168-577340684 GCF_018294505.1 Triticum aestivum
GGGGGGGGGGTCGGGCCCACTGGTCAGCGACCCTGGGGGGTCAAACCCGGTCAACTCGCCGGCGTTTAGCCGCCGGCGAGGCCGAGCGCGGCGGAGGAAGTGCATTTGCACGTTACGGCCACCAAACGGGAGGCGGAGAGCATCTACGAGCTCCTGGGAACGAGCCGCAGCTCTTGGTGGTGATGTTTGAGCTCGGGGTGGCCGGAGACGTCGCCGGCGACGACTTTGGCGGTCGCCGGAGTTCGGGCGCCGATGAAAACGGCGCCACCGTGCACGGAAGGATCAACGGGTAGCAACTACGCATTCTGCAGGCTCCCACAAAGCCAACGGGCATATGCACGGGGCCGATTGGCCACCGGAGCCTCGTCGGCGACGAGTTCGTGCGGCGGTGTGCTTCGGGCATCATGGGAAGTGGTGCTACAACGAGCGCTAGGCCGTGGGGTTAGGGGGAAACGACGGAGGAGCTCACTGGGAGGTCGAAGCGCAGCTCAGTGGGCCTGGGGACGACCTAGACGG
>NC_057794.1:577340837-577377772 GCF_018294505.1 Triticum aestivum
AAGTCGATGCTGCAGGGCTTCCGGCGGGGCGTGGTTCGGTGAGGGGGTCGAGGACGACGTCGCGAAGCTCGTGGGCACAACCGAGGGGTGAGGGGGTGGCTGTGGCCGTGGTGGTTCTCGTCGGCGGCGGCGGCCGCGTTCGGTGGAAGTGAGGGGAAGCCAGAGGAGGGGATGAGCATGGGGGGAGGAGGAATGAGAGGGCCTGGGGTGCGTGGCCGTCTCCGTGGCATTGGGAGGGAGTCCGGGGAAGCAGGAGGTGGCCAACAGGGGGGAGGTGGCGCGCGCGCGTGCCGGCGAGCGTCGGGCACACGCCCTCGTCCTTCTGTCCGAGGAGGGAGACGACAGAAAGCAGCAGGGGTGGGCTGGGCCGCCAGCTGGAGATGGGCCAGGTAAGTGGCCCAGGTAAGTCTCTCTCCCCTTTTCTGTTTTCTTTTCTAATTTTCTGACATTTGTTTGATTTAATAAATATATTAAATCATTTAATTTTATTATGCCAATTTTTATAGGGGCTAATGGTATTATTCCAGAGCTCTTTTATAATTGGCATAATTTTTGGACCATATTTCATATATATAGAAATATATTTCCAATGCAAATATTTATCGAATTAATCCAAATGGCCAAAATAAATGTCCATGAGCTCCTAAAAATATTGTTTTGATTTTTATCTCTGTCCAATATTTTCAGAGGGCAACATGAGCATTTTCTTGGACCCTTTTGGAGAAATTTTTATTTGGGTCATTTTCAAAAAATGATTCTGAGGTTTCCACCAATCCTCATTTCAAATTTAAATGAAATTTAAATATGATGCACAAATAGCTAGCTAGTCTAAGTCATACCAGACTAGGGATGTGACACTTCTACTACTATGGCTAACGGTTACCGATAAAGCAAAGTAATTACATGACGTTTATGTTGACACGCAGGTCGTAAATAAATTGAGACAACTCCTATGGCTCCTGCCGGTTGTCATACTCATCGACATGCAAGTCGTGATTCCTATTACGAGAACATGATCAATCTCATACATCACATATATCATGCATCACATCCTTTTGGCCATATCACATCACATGTCACATGCTGCAAAAACAAGTTAGACGTCCTCTAATTGTTGTTGCAAGTTTTTTACGTGGCTGCTATAGGTTTCTAGCAAGAACGTTTCTTACCTACGCCAAAACCACAACGTGATAAGCCAATTTCTATTTACCCTTCATAAGGACCCTTTTCATCGAATCCGATCCGACTAAAGTGGGAGAGACAGACACCCTCTAGCCACCTTATGCAACTAGTGCATGTCAGTCGGTGGAACCAGTCTCACGTAAGCGTACGTGTAAGGCCGGTCCGGGCCGCTTCATCCCACGATGCCGCCGAATCAAGATAAGACTAGTAACTTCAAGTAAATTGACAAAATCAACGCCCACAACAACTTGTGTTCTACTCGTGCATAGAAACTACGCATAGACCTGGCTCATGATGCCACTGTTGGGGAACGTAGCAGAATTTTAAAATTTTCTACGCATCACCAAGATCAATCTATGGAGTCATCTAGAAACGAGGGAGAGGGGAGTGCATCTACATACCCTTGTAGATCGCGAGTGGAAGCGTTCAAGAGAACGGGGTTGATGGAGTCGTACTCGTCGTGATCCAAATCACCGATGACCGAGCGCCGAACGGACGGCACCTCCGCGTTCAACACACGTATGGTTGGGAAGACGTCTCCTCCTTCTTGATCCAACAAGGGGAAGGAGAGGTTGATGGAGATCCAGCAGCACGACGGCGTGGTGGTGGAAGCAGCGGTGATCTCGACAGGGCTTCGCCAAGCTCCAACGAGAGGGAGAGGTGTTACGAGGGGAGAGGGAGGCGCCAGGGACTTAGGTGCAGCTGCCCTCCCTCACCCCCACTATATATAGGCCCCCTAGGCGGGCGCCGGCCCTAGGAGATCCCATCTCCAAGGGGGAGGGGGGGGGGGGGCGGCGGCCAAGGGGGGACTTACCCCCCAAGTCAGGTGGGGCGCCCCCACCCCTAGGGTTTCCAACCCTAGGCGTAGGGGGAGGCCCATGGGGGGGCACACCAGCCCACCAGGGGCTGGTTCCCCTCCCACTTCAGCCCATGGGGCCCTCCGGGATAGGTGGCCCCACCCGGTGGACCCCCTGGGACCCTTCCGGTGGTCCCGGTACAATACCGATTACCCCCGAAACTTTCCCGATGGCTGAAACTGGACTTCCTATATATAAATCCTCACATCCGGACCATTCCGGAACTCCTTGTGACGTCCGGGATCTCATCCGAGACTCCGAACAACTTTCGGGTTACCGCATACTAATATCTCTACAACCCTAGCGTCACCGAACCTTAAGTGTGTAGACCCTACGGGTTCAGGAGACACGCAGACATGACCGAGACGACTCTCCGGTTAATAACCAACAGTGGGATCTGGATATCCATGTTGGCTCCCACATGTTCCACGATGATCTCATCGGATGAACCACGATGTCGAGGATTCAATCAATCCCGTATTCAATTCCCTTTGTCAATCGGTACGTTACTTGCCCGAGATTTGATCGTCGATATCCCAATACCTCGTTCAATCTCGTTACCGGCAAGTCACTTTACTCGTACCGTAATGCATGATCCCGTGACCAAACACTTGGTCACATTGAGCTCATTATGATGATGCATTACTGAGTGGGCCCAGAGATACCTCTCCGTCATACGGAGTGACAAATTCCAGTCTCGATCCGTGTCAACCCAACAGATACTTTCGGGGATACCTGTAGTATACCTGTATAGTCACCCAGTTACGTTGTGACGTTTGGTACACCCAAAGCACTCCTACGGCATCCGGGAGTTACACGATCTCATGGTCTAAGGAAATGATACTTGACATTGGAAAAGCTCTAGCAAACGAACTACACGATCTTGTGCTATGCTTAGGATTGGGTCTTGTCCATCATATCATTCTCCTAATGATGTGATCCCATTATCAATGACATCCAATGTCCATAGTCAGGAAACCATGACTATCTGTTGATCAACGAGCTAGTTAGCTAGAGGCTCACTAGGGACATGTTATGGTCTATGTATTCACACATGTATTATGATTTTCGGATAACACAATTATAGCATGAATAATAGACAACTATCATGGACAAGGAAATATAATAATAATCATTTTATTATTGCCTCTAGGGCATATTTCCAACAGTTTTTATATCCGTAGTCATGATCCACACACACACATAGCCCTTGGGATATAATCCTGATAAATACTCGATGAACATGATTAGTCCCAATATGCATGTTGTCATCAACATCAAAATATGATTAAGGGCATGATTGCACTTTCAATCTCCCCCTTTTTGGTAGTTGATGACAACATATATGCACTTTTTAGAATAAAGCTTTGAATATCGAAAGAATCTAAAAAACATTGAATATCGAAGGATTTGTTGTGGAGCTCCCCCTCAATATGTGCAATAACTAATAGGTAAGCATGAAGAGAGAGCTCCCCCCAATATGATACCAACACAACCGAAACTCATACACAAGATAATCAAGATAACATCAGATTTAGAATAGGCTTCACAAAGATTCATCACTCATAGCATATAACATAAGTCGGTACAAACATATCATAAGTTCAATAGCAGGTTAATCACATAGCATGAGTTCGATAACAAGATAATAAGATAATATCATAGCATCATATCACATAAATAAGTGCCTACTCCCCATTGGCAGCAAATACCCAAAAAGGAGGTGTCATAACAGCATCAAAGAGCATCATCGTCATCATCATCATGAACACCACTACCACCAGCCTCGTCAAGGAAGTCAGCCCACTCAGGACCCGAAGGAAAGCCGAAGTCAGAAGGTGGATCATCAGGAAGACGTTCATCATCACTCACAGCGTAAACTCCGGAGTCTCTCAGACGAGCCTTCAAAGCATTCTTGGAGTTGACCAAGCGTGTGACAACATCGTGATTTTGAGAGCAATGAAAGGTAAACATCTTCATCATGGCGGAGTGAGCTTTTCCAAGAAAGCGAGAGATGCGACCAAAAGGTGCGGAGCCGGAAGAAGTAGACCGAGTGGCGGAAGAAGGAACACTAGCCGGGGTATGACAAGCAGGAGCAGAAGAGTCCTTGGGAACCCAATCATCCGCCATGTGAGATGGAATGACCCACCGTTCGTGCAAGTGAGTGCGGGAAATGGGAAACAGAGAAACACTCTCGATAAATGCCTGAATAAAGGGGGCATGAGGAAAGGCTCGCTTGTGTTGAAAATAGGCCAGACGGATCTCATGCCACAGAAAATGAGGGATATTTATCTTCCCTGTGGGAGACACATAGAGGCGATGCATGAGATCAATGCAGTAGCTGTTACATGACCCCTTGTCACCCATCTTGGGATATATGGTGCAAATAACACACTGAAAAATGATGTAGAAAGGTGAGCGCCAAATTGAAACTTGGTTCAGGCCCTTTTGTTTCTCCTGATTAGACATTTCACTTATGGGCTTGAGAAGATCCACACAGACCTCTATGCCCTTGGGCTTATGGTTAGGGTCATCCTTATGGATTTTGAACCCTGTGTCAGGAAAACCAAGAGCAGCAACAAATTGAGCATAGGATGCTGTGAGCATGGTGTCGGAGGTCATCCAAGTGACAGTTTTATCGGGACCAAAGTAACAAGTGACATAGAATTGATGAATTGCAGCATGGTTAAAATCATGCTGGAATTCAAATGGTGCAGTAAGACCGGAGGACTCAATGAGCTCAATAGCTCCTGAATATTTCGCCGGATGAGTGCGGATATGCTCTAAGTCGATGCACATATGGATAGATAAACCTTTAGGAATGACTATAGTGGTGAAAATGTCTACTTGGACATTTGTGCGAAAACGAGCATCCCATGAATCGCTAAGAACAGTGAATTGATCTACATCACGACGAAGCTTAAGATAAGAAGCGACGGGAACCTCATCGAACCGTTTAATGATGCGGCCGTGAGGGAGTGGAGGTTCAAGAGAGATGTGACGGGCAGCACCTTGAGGTTGTACCGGAGGAGGAGGAGGCTTGAATGTGGGCCGACGAGTTCCAGGCTTGGGTGCAGTGGTGTAAATAGCAACATAAGCGGGTTCCTCAATTTCTTCCAATTCATCCTCATAGTCGGATTCTTCCATCGAAGAGGCGCTAGTGGAGCTGCGAGGGTGAGCGACACGCTTACGAGGACGAGCGCGCTCCTGTGAATCATCGGACCCACAACGACGAGACGGACGAGAGCCCCCAGCGGTGACCTGCTTGCGAGCAGAGCGCTTTGTTTGTGGCATTGCTACCTAGGGAAGGAGGAGACTCCAAATCTTAACAATCGCCATAGATCAAGAAGGTTAGAGCAATGGGGGGGAGGAAAATAACAGTTGCTACCTCAGGAGGTCGAGGAGAAGATGCGACAGAGAAGAGATTTCCCCCGACGCCGGCCGGGTCGAGAGAAGGGCGGCCGGAGGCACGACGACACCCGGAAGGGCCCAACGGGGTCCCGGCGGCGAGGGGCCTAGCCCATGAACACAGCAAGGAGAGAGTGCGGCGGCGGCGGTGAGAGGAGGAGTGGAGAGAAATTAGGTTTAGAGACGACCGGACCGTACGCCCCAGTATATATAGGAGGGCGAGAAACATACCGGACATCCGATGTGAACCGGACGTCCGGGACCTGAGAGGGCAACCTGACACGAGAAGTAGCGGACGACCGGCAAAAACGGACGTCCGACGCGTTTAGACAGAGCAGTAATTAACGGAAGTCCGGTTACAGCGGACGACCGGCAATAGGGCACCAGAGAGGATTTGACGGACGTCCGGTATCAACGGACGTCCGGTGGCATTTTTTTATTGAATATCTTTTCGAGGAAGACTAGGGTGCCATAGTTGGTGCTAATGACAATGATGGAGAGATGATGAGTGAAATATGTAGTAGGATGCAAGGACACCCTAGGTGAAGCAATGAGTTTCCTAAACCAACAATAATAAACACACATACTGCTCACATGTTGTTCTAATGACAGGGCAGTGGCTGGTGCCACCATGTATGAGTATACGTGACATGACACTGCAAAGATTTGAACTTTGGGTCCATAATCACTACGCCATCATTGAAAGCACCATAGTTAGAGTAACATGGTAGCTTTGAGAGTGTTTGTTCTTTTTATGCATTTCATAGGGTGAGAGAATGCATGAGTTGAGTGTCTCCCCCTAAATATATGCCTACATAGAGACAGGACATTATGACAATGCATGCATGAGTACTAGTTTTCACATAATGTTGTCAAGCTCCAAGATACCAAGTTCACGCCTAAGTTGACAAAATCTTGCCTCATCCAATGGCTTGGTGAAAATATCTGCAAGTTGCATATCTGTGCCAACATGAGCAATGTCAATATCACCCTTCTCCACATGATCTCTCAGGAAGTGGTACCTAATGTCAATGTGCTTGGTGCGGGTATGATCTTTGGGGTTCTCAGCAATATTAATGGCACTTTCATTATCACATAGAAGAGGTACATGTCTATCGGTGATACCGTAATCCTTCAAAGTTTGCCTCATCCATAGTAACTGAGTTGCACAACTAGCGGTTGCAATATATTCAGCTTCGACAGTGGAGAGGGCAACACAATTTTGCTTCTTCGAGGACCAACTTACCAAGGAGCGTCCAAGAAATTGACATGCACCGGAGGTGGATTTTCGATCCACTTTGTCTCCAGCCCAATCCGCATCCGTGTACCCAATGAGATCAAACTTAGCATCCTTGGGGTACCGTAGACCCAACTTTGGGGTGTGAACAAGGTATCTAAGAATATGCTTAACCGCCTTATGATGGCTTTCCCTAGGGGAAGCTTGAAATCTAGCACACATGCATACACTAAACATGATGTCTGGTCTAGATGCACAAAGATAAAGCAATGAACCAATCATAGAGAGGTATTTAGATGGGTCGAAGCGGATACCGTTTGAGTCTTCAGTGAGTACAGTTTTGGTTGGCATGGGGGTCTTACATGGGCTAGCATCAGACATGCCAAATTTTGCTAGGATATCCTTGAGGTATTTGGCTTGAGACAAGAAAATTCCTTCTTGAAATTGTTGAATTTGAAAACCGAGGAAGAACTTCAAATCCGCATTGAGTGACATTTCAAAATTCTTGGTCATTGATGTCGCAAACTTCTTGAATAAATGAATGTTAGGAGAACCAAAAATGATATCATCTACATAGATTTGGCATAAGATCAAATCACCTTTGTCCCTCTTAGTAAAAAGAGTGGGATCGATCACCCCTCTCACAAAACCATCATCGAGTAGAAACTTCTTAAGATGATCATACCAAGCACGAGGTGCTTGTTTGAGGCCATACAAAGCCTTATGAAGTTTATACACATAGTCTTTGTGATCGGGGTCAACGAACCCAGGTGGTTGTGATACATATACTTCTTCTTGTAGAGGACCATTAAGGAAAGCACTCTTCACATCCATTTGATGTAATGTAAAGCCATTGAAAGCAGCATAAGCAAGTAAGATGCGAATGGATTCAAGACAGGCAATGGGGGCAAAGGTCTCACCAAAGTCCAAACCTTCAACTTGTGAGTATCCTTGTGCCACTAACCTTGCCTTGTAGCGGATGATTACGCCATTCTCATCTTGCTTGTTCTTGAAAATCCACTTTGTTGCAATGACGTTGTGTTCCGTAGTTGGCCTCTTGACTAATGACCACACTTGATTGCGCTCAAAACTATTCAACTCTTCTTGCATAGCAATAAGCCAATCGTTGTCTATCAATGCATCTTGTAACTTGAGAGGCTCAACACTAGACACAAAAGAGAAGTGAGCACAAAAGTTTGTCAATTGTTTACAAGTGACTCTACCTTCCGATATGCCGGTGAGGATTTTATCAACATCAACACGACCGGCCACTCGAGGCATGATGGAGGTTAAGGTTTCACGAGGTTCAACTTCATGTCCATCATCCACGTCCTCAACATATGGATCATTAATGTGTGGTGGAAAATCTTCTTCTTCTTCTTGCATTTGTTGAGGTTCATTGTCAATGATTGCACTTTCTTGTTCTTTCCCTTGAGGATGATCTTGTTCTTGATGATTATCATGAAGAGGAACTTGATCATCATCTTGTACTTGGACTAAGGGCATTGATTGAGTAATAGGTGATTGTGGTGGTATGGGTGTGGAAGTAGTTTGATGGTGTGTGAGGCCTTCATCTTCTTCATCATCATCATGAGGGTCTTGTTCCATTGGAAGAAGTGCACCAACACCCATCGTCAAGATATCTTGAGAAGAATCTTCTTCACCTACATCACTTAGATCAACTTGCTCCCCATGGGAGCCATTAAATTCATCAAACACCATGTCACAAGTTTCTACAACACATCCATTGGATTTGTTGTAGACTCTATAGGCGTGAGAGTTTGATCCATAACCAACAAATATGCCTTTAATGGTTTTAGATTGATATTTTCCTAACCGCTCTCTTTTGTTGAGGATGAAGCATTTACACCCAAATACACGAAAGTACTTGACATTTGGCTTGTTCCTGGTTAGGAGCTCATATGGAGTCTTTTCCAATATCGTGCGGAGGAAGAGCCGGTTTGAAGCATGACATGCAGTGTTGACGGCCTCGGCCCAAAAACTATGTGGCGACTTGTATTCATCCAACATGGACCTCGCCATCTCCACAAGGGTGCGGTTCTTCCTTTCCGCAACACCATTTTGTTGGGGAGTGTATGGAGCTGAATATTGATGCTCAATCCCTTCATCACTAAGAAATCCTTCCAAGGTGTAATTCTTGAACTCAGAACCATTATCACTTCTTATTGCCATGATTTCTTTGTCAAACTTGTGTTGTGCTTGCTTGGCAAAATCAATGAAGGTGATCTTCGTCTCGTCTTTGGACTTGAGGAAAAACACCCATGTGTATCTTGAGTAATCATCCACAATGACAAGTCCATTTTTTCCCACCAAGACTATCCCATGAAGGAGGCCCAAACAGATCCACATGAAGGAGCTCCAAAGGCCTTGAAGTAGACACAATATTCTTGGGTGGGTGCTTTGATTGATGTTGCTTCCCGGCTATGCATGCACTACACACACGATCTTTCTCAAAAGAGACATTTCTTAGTCCAAGGATGTCATTTCCCTTTAAGAGATCTTGAAGATTTCTCATGCCGACATGGGCTAGCCGGCGATGCCATAGCCACCCCTTGTCGGCCTTGGCCATTAGACAAGTTGCATGGAATGTGCTCTCTTTCGAGAAATCAACCGTGTAAAGGTTGCCATCCAACTCTCCAACAAAGGCCACTTCGAGAGTATCTCTCTTAAAGACTTTCACATCCGTTAGTCCAAATAGTGTATCATAACCAACAGAGGCCAATTGGCGAACATAAAGCAAATGGTATTTAAGGGATTGGACAAGCATGACATTTGTAAGAGACATGTCATTTGTGATAGCCACCTTACCCAAACCGAGTACCTGTACTTTTGATCCTCCACCAAACATAATGCTCGTAAATGGTTGAATAGCTTCCATGAAATCGTAGAGCAACTTGCTATCTCCGGTCATATGATTGGTACATCCACTATCAATCACCCATTTTACTCCACCGGAGAAGGCAACCTACACACAATTATTACTTGGTTAGAGGCACCCATTTTGCAATGGGACCTCTCAAGTTAGTCACAAGGGTCTTAGGGACCCAAATAGCATAAAACCGAAATGCATTTCAAGGACCAACAAACTTTGCACAAACTTCTCCATCCTTAGTCTTACGAAGAACATAGGATGGAGGCATGAACTCTTTTGGCTTGTTGACAGTGGGCATGCCCCTTGTGGCCTTCCCACAAACAACCTTACCTTTCTCCTTATGCCCTTCTAGTACAAAAGTTTCTTTTATAGGGGTGGTGCACTTTTGAGAGGATGTCTTCTTCTTGCTTGTGCTTGGGTCAAACCCGAGTCCTTCTTTGGCAAACACTTCATTGTGTTGGCTCAACACCTCATTAAGGTTCTTTTGCCCTTGAGCACATGTCATGAGCCCTTTCTCAATTTGAGCTTTGAGAAAGCGATTCTCCTCAAGAATAGATGCTAGATCACTACTAGAGTTAGTAGTACAAGCATCAACATTGATAATAGGAGAAGAGTAAGCCTTGGCTAGAGTTTCAAGATAAGTAAGCTTGAGTGTCTCAAAACTCTTTATAAGGAGGGTGAGCTCTTCTTCCTTGGTCTTGAGGGACACGGATAGGAGCTCACAATCCTTAGAGAGAGAAGCACTAGACTTTACAAGCTTACTTTTATCATTCATCAACTCTTCGCAAGAGTCGATAGCCTTTTTCAAGGAGGCAAGATCTCTAGTATGAACATCAATGTTTGCACCAATTTTTAAGCATAGTTCATCATTGCGTGCTTCCTCATATTGGACTTTCCACTCAAGGATTTCATATTTTTCCTTTTCCTCGGTGACGAGGGTTTCGAGTTCCTTAATGGAAATGGTGTGCTTACTCACCATCTCCATAAGCATACGAAACATAGTGAGCTTCTTTCCTTTAAGAGAGCACATGAACTTATTTAGTTTAGCAAGCATAGGATCATTTATATCATCATCCTCATACCTATCCTCCGCATCAAGATACTCATCACTAGGAGTAGGAGGAGTGAAAAGAGGAGGGTTTGATCGTGGGGTTACCTTGACCTTGTTAGGAGAGTGTTGGTCCTCTCCGTCTTCTACCACGGCCTTCGCCATGAGACACTTGTGAGCGTTGCCCTTGTAATCCTTCATGTAGTTGTAGGTGACAACTTCACCACTCTTGTTGACTAGCCTCAATGTGTTTTGAGAATCTTGAGCAACTCCGGCAACACCACTAACATCATCCGGATCGGATTCTTCTTGAGAAACCATTGCTTTCCCATCTCTCTTCTTGAGCTTGGAGTTCAAACGATTTGGCAACTTCTTCTTGGGAAAGGTCTTGGGAAACCTTGGTTTATCTTCTCTCTTCTCATCACGGCACTCGTTGGAGAAGTGGTTGGTTTCTTCACAGTTGTAGCATTTTCTTACTTTCTTCTTTTGAAACCTTCCCTTGAATTTTACCACGCTAAACTTCTTGACAAAGAGAGCCATGTCTTCATATGAAGGGCCCTCATCAGATTCAGCCTCATCACCATATTATTCCTCCTCATCATCATCTTCTTCTTCTTATTCACTTTGCTCATCTTCACATACATGCTTGGCCTTCAATGCAAGATTGATCTTCGACGATGGAGTACAATGCATGGCAAGATGTTTTGTAGCATTTTCCTTTGACTCTTCAAATAGTTGGAAAGTGGATATGATGTCATCTGTAGTCATTTCCTTGAAGGCATGGTGTTGTCTTATGTCCCATACCATCTGATGGTGATATGGAGCAAGAGCATGGAGCAACTTGTCCACAAGGAATCGCTTAGTCATGTTAAAACCATCTTGTGTCTTGTCACAATCACATGACTCAATATCAGCGGTGAGAGTCATGAGACGCTCAAGGAGTTGATTTGGAGTTTCACCTTTCTCCATACAAAAGTTTTGCAATTGCCCCTTGGCAATTTCATATTGAGCATTCCGGAGGGTGGAGGTACCGGTCTTGGATCTTATAATACTTTCCCATAATTTCTTGGCACTTGTGATGTGTATGAAAGGTCTCCTTTGCTTTTCAACCATACCTTTCCTTATACACATGATTGCTGTGTCATTGAGATTCTTGTCATAAATTTCTCTTGGTGTAGGATTCTTTGGATCAACCACATGGTAACCATACTCCAAGATCTCTAGCATCTCATCATTTCCAAATCGAAGATGATCCTGCATAGCAACTCTCCACAAAGCAAAATCGGAAGTGGAGTCAAGTAAAGGAGGTTTGCCTTGAGAGTTATATTTTGGTTTCTCAACTTGGGGTCTTGCATAAAGCCAAGGAACACTAGAGTGTTCATTGCTAGGAGGTTGTTGACCAAGTGACGAAGTAGGCACAGTTGGTCTCGAAGCTGCACCACCCGAAAGTGGTGCAAGCACCATGGACAATGTGGCTATCCTCATTTGGACCAAGGCCTCTACAGAAGCATCACGCTCCTCCTTTTGCTTAGCAAGGGCCTGTTCTAGATCCTCAGAAGTAAAGGTCTTGACTTCAGAAGAAGCCTCGCCTTTATCCTTCGGATCTACAACAAGGGGAGTCCCATCAGGGTTCATCTCGCTATAGGGCGGTTAAGCCACAAGAATAGAGCACGAGGCTCTGATACCAATTGAAAGGATCGAGATGGACCTAGAGGGGGGGGGGTGAATAGGTACAAATACAAATTTTAATTATTACTTGGCAATTTTAGGCAATAGTATGAAATATGAAAGTGAGCCTAACAATTGCAAGTGTGATGCTAAGAGCTAAACAAGATAATCAAGTAATACAAGTAGATGAGTAAGCTAGCACAATATGATATAGGTAAGTGTAGGCGAGACAAGTAACCACAAGTAGAGAGTTAAGGTTAGGGATAACCGCAACTCCGAGAGACGAGGATGTGAGCCGATGTTCACTTCCTTGGAGGGAAGCTACGTCACTGTTTAGAGAGGTGGGTGTTACCATGAAGGCACACCAACGCCACGAAGGCTCACCCTATTCTCTCTTTGAGACAACACCACGAAGGCATTTCTCAACCACTAGTGGTAGACCTTGGGGTGGTCTCCAAACCCTCACAAACTTTTCCGAGGGTAATCACAAGGGTCGATTCCTCTCCAAAAGACTCCTACCGCCTAGGAGTCTCCAACCTCCAAGAGTAACAAGAACGATGGGGAAAAGCTCAAGACTTGCTCAAGTCACAAATTCCTTTGGTGCAAAGAAGGGGAAGGAGTGGATCTATCACTTGATCGGACAACTTCTCTCAAATGCTCTCAAATCCCTTGGGGATCTAGGATTTGGTGTGGAGGAGTGAGAGAGAGAGTGTGTAATGTGTTCTAGGGTTTGTTCAAAGTGAATGGTCAACCCTATCCCATGGGGAAAGAAAGCTATATATAGTGGTAGTGGAAAGCTAGCCGTTTGGCCACTTAAGGCACATGAGCTGCGGACGTCCGGTGGGTACTGGACGACCGGTTGCACAGATAGGACTGGACGTCCGGCAGGGCGGCCGGTCGTCCGGTGGCTGGGACACCAACTGGGGACACATGTGAGGAGTGAGGCGCACAGGCAGTGGACATCCGGAAGGTGCCGGTCGTCCAGAGCCCGGACGTCCGGTGTTGTCGGAAATCCGTTAATTGTAGTTCTGTTGGAGTGCACCGGATATCCGGTGATGAGCGGACGTCCGGTGACCGAACATCCGGTGTGACCGGTCTTCCACTAATATCAGTTCTGTGAAGACTCACCGGACGACCGGAGTGAGTCGGATGTCTGGTTGGTTGAGAGAGGCCGGACGTCCGTAGACTTCGGACGTCCGGTGAAAGTTGGACCTTTTAGCTTAGAAACATACTACCATTTTTGCACAAGTTAGAGGAAGAATTTTGAGATGGTATGAGAGGGAATTTTGTGGTTTTGAGCAAGTTCTTTCGCGAAATCCATCGATCCCCTCTTAATAGTGCGGGATCCCTATACTCAAGAGCAAACTGAAAACAAGGAGCTGAAGCTTTTTATCTTTGTCTTGTGTCTCTGCTCTTGAGTGATATATGTTTTTATATCCTTAGTCATGATCCACACACACACATAGCCCTTGGGACATAATCCTGAGAAATACACGATAAACATGATTAGTCCCAATATGCATGTTGTCATCAACATCAAAATATGATTAAGGGTATGATTGCACTTTCACTTACGTCATCGAGGAGGTCTATCGTTCTGGTGCCATAAAAATCAACAACTTCGAAGGCACAAATCCGAAGGTGGTGAACGGTCAAAGAATCAAACATTATATCTCAAGTAATCCCATAAATGTTGAAACTAATGTTATTGAAACCGTAACCCCGGAGGAATACATAAGGGACACTTTCCGGAATGTTTCAGACTCCGAAAAGGAATAGGTATGTGGTACGGTAAGTAAACCGACTCCAAAACAATTTTTAAGGCAATATTTCTCCGTTTTGGAATATTTAGAAAAATAGAAAAATAAGAAGCATTACGGGAAGGACACGAGGGCTCCACGAGGGTGGAGGGCGCCCCCTACCTCGTGGGCATCTCATGTGCTCTCCGGACTCCGTTTTCGTATACGACACGTATTTTGGTCGGCAAAAATTCATTATATAATCTCTCGGGGGTTTTGACTCCCGTATCATGCAAAAATCTCCTGTCTTTGTTTCGAGATGTTTTCTGTCAGGGTTGTCAAGGCCAGGCACTATGCCGTCTCCCTCCTCCAACCATGAGGGCAACGATGCTTGGCTAATGAAGATAGAGCTGAAGAGAGAAGAACCCATGGAGATCAACAAGGATGAAGGGATCAAGAAGGCCATGGAGGACCAAGCTCCGGCAACAGAAGACACCCTTCAACTGGATCACAATCTTCTTACCCCAACAGAAATCGAAGCTTTCAAGATGATTGAGTTAGCTCGTATACAAAATAAATATCTCACACGTGAAAATATTTTGTTGAAGGAGCATATCATCACACTCAAGGGCATTATCCGCAAGTTAGAAGACCTCCTACGCTCGATGTGCAACTATCCATCATCAGCAACTCCACCTTCTTCACCAACAAATAGACATAATCACATGGGTATGGGCACTCCCCTTGGCAACTGCCAAGCTTGGGGGAGTGCCCCAGTATCGTATCACCATCACTTTTATCTTTACCGTTTTTCTTTGTTCGATCCTTTTGGTAATATCTTGATCTAGTAGAATAAAAGTTCTTAGTATGATCTAGTTTTGAGTTTTGCTTTATAATCCTTCTATGTAATCGAGTCCGTGAGCTATATAATAAAGATTAGTGTTGAGTCAAGGGCTTGATTGTTTTGCCATGATCCTAAGGGAATAAAAGAAAAGAGAAAGAAATAAAAAGAAACAAAGAGATAATGTGAGTCTTATGGAGAGTAATGAGCTCACATAGAAAAAGTATGATGAATAAAAGTTGTTGAGAGTTGACAAACATATTTTTGGTCATCATTGCAATTAATAGGAAGTAATAAAGAAAGAGAGGTCTTCACACAGAGATATACTATCTTGGACATCTTTTATGATTGTGAGCACTCATTAAAATATGACATGCTAAAAGAGTTGACGTTGGACAAGGAAGACAACGTAATGGGTTATGTTTTCTTACATCTAAGATAAATTATATTGTCATGGATCATCCAACATGGTTGAGCTTGCCTTTCCCCTCGTGCTAGCCAAATTCATCGCACCAAGTAGAGATGCTACTTGTGCTTCCAAATACCCTTAAACCAGTTTTGCCATAAGAGTCCACCATACCTACCTATGGATTGAGTAAGATCCTCCAAGTAAGTTGTCATCGGTGCAAGCAATAAAAATTGCTCTCTAAATATGTATGACTTATTAGTGTGGGAGAAAATAAGCTTTATACGATCGTGTGATATGGAAGAAATAAAAGCGACAGACTGCATAATAAAGGTCCATATCACAAGTGGCAATATAAAGTGACGTTCTTTCGCATTAAGATTTTGTGCATCCAACCTTAAAAGCGCATGACAACCTCTGCTTCCCTCTGCAAAGGGCCTATCTTTTACTTTCATCTCCTACCTTGCATAATAGTCATGGTGATCTTCACCCTTCCGTTTTACATTTTATCCTTTGGCAAGCACAGTATGTTGGAAAGATCCTGGTATATATGGCTAATTGGATGTGAGTTTTCATGAACTATTATTGTTGACATTACCCTTGAGGTAAAACGTTGGGAAGCAAAGCTATAAGCCCCCATCTTTCTCTATGTCTAATTAAAACTCCATACCCATAAGTATTGCATGAGTGTCAGCAATTGTGAAAGACTATATGATAGTTGAGTATGTGGACTTGCTGAAAAGCTCTTATATATTGACTCTTTCCTATGTTATGATAAATTGCAATTGCTCCAATGACTGAGATTATAGTTTGTTAGTTTTCAATGAAGTTTACTATTCATACTTGAGATTGTGATTGAATTATTACTCTATCATAAGAAATCATATGGCAAGAATTATATAAGTTGTTGTTCTAAGAATGATCATGATGCCCTCATGTCCGTATTTTATTTTTATCGACACCTCTATCTCTAAACATGTGGACATATTTTTCGATTTCGGCTTTTCGCTTGAGGACAAGCGAGGTATAAGCTTGGGGGAGTTGATACGTACATTTTGCGTCATCCTTTTATATCGATATTTATTGTATTATGGGCTGTTATTACAGATTATGTCACAATACTTGTGCCTACTCTCTCTTATTTTACAAGGTTTACATAAAGAGGGAGAATGCCGGCAGCTGGGATTCTGGGCTGGAAAAGGAGCAAATATTAGAGACCTATTCTGCACAGCTCCAAAAGTCCTGAAACTTCACGGAAGACATTTTCCAAATATATAGAAAATACTGAGAGCAAGAACTTCACCAGGGGGCCACACCCTGCCCACGAGGGTGGGGGCGCGCCCTACCCCCTAGGCGCGCCCCCTACCTCGTGGGCCCTTGGTGGCCCTCCGGTGGCCATCTTCTGCTATATGAAGTCTTTCGATGGGAAAAAAATAACAAGCCATCTTCTTGGACGAAACTCTGCCGCCACGAGGCGGAACCTTGGCGGAACCAAGCTAGGGCTCTGGCGGAGCTGTTCTACCGGGGAAACTTCCCTCCCGGAGGGGGAAATCATCGCCATCGTCATCACCAGCCCTCCTCTCATCGGGAGAGGGCAATCTCCATCAAAATCTTCATCAACACCATCTCCTCTCAACACCCTAGTTCATCTCTTGTATCCAATTCTTGTCTCCAAGTCCGGGATTGGTGCTAGTAGGTTGCTAGTAGTGTTAATTAGTCCGTGTAGTTGATGCTAGTTGGTTTAATTGGTGGAAGATCATATGTTCAGATCCTATATGCATATTAATACCCCTCTGATTATGAACATGTTTATGCTTTGTGAGTAGTTACTTTTGTTCCTGAGGACATGGGAGAAGTCTTGCTATTAGTAGTCATGTGAATTTGGTATTCGTTCGATATTTTGATGAGATGTATGTTGTCTCTTGTCACAACCCTAGATTTCTGCTTTGTAATTAGTTGCATCAGTGAGTGGCATCCATGCATCATGTTTAAATTCCTTTTAAATGTGAATTGGGGAAAGTGGAAAGCCTCAGAGATCATTTCTAAAAAATGATCAACATTAAAAATTGCTTCAAACAAACCCAAGAAAATGTTCCTATTAAGTTATAAAAATATTGGGAAGAAGTAAAACTCAAACCAATATTTTTGGAGTCTCAGGGATATTTATTTTGGGCCTTTGAAATTAAATCAATAAGTATTTGACTTTTGGATTATATTCATTTTATATAGAATATATTTCAAAAGGCCCTGAAATTATTTATGTGCCTTTGGAAAAGTCCATAATGGCAACATACAGATATTCAGAAGGTTTTGCCCTGCTTTGATTTATTTGAATTTGAATGAGTGGCAAAATAATTAAAACAAAACAGAAAAACAGAAAATAGAAAAAGACAGAGCACTTACCTGCACAGCCCACCACTGTAGCAGCCCAACAGGGCAAAGCCAGGCGGCCCAGCCCATGTTGCCAGTCATCTCCTAGCTCCTGCCAGGAGGACGATGCCGTGTTGACGCGCACACGCCCGAGCTCCACCTCCTGCTTCCGCCGCTTCTGGAGCCAGCCCCGAGCGCCACGCGGTCTCCTGCTTCCCCTGCACCTCTCCCCACTCTCCCCGTGCTCTTTCCCCTTCCCTGTCTCTCTCCCTCGCGCGCAGTCTGAGCGCCGCCGCCGCCGCCGACGAGCACCACCGCGGCCAACGCCTCTCCCTTGTCCTCTCGAGCAGCCCAGAAGCTCCGCCACTTCGTCCTCGACCCCCTCACCGAGCCACGCCCCGCCAGAAGCCCCGAATGTCCTCACCGGGCTCGTCTTCAACCTCCCGACGGCGAGATCAACTTCGCCGCCCCGCCAACTCCAATCCTTCCCCGAGCCCGTTTCGACGCCCTCTGCACTCGCCGTGAGCTCCTGCTCCTTCTCCCCCTCTGTGTTTGCTCTGCTGCACGCCGTAGCCGCCACACCGTGCTTGCTCGCACGCGCCGCCGCCTGAGCTCCTCGCTGCCGAGGCCACTTCCACCTGAGCTCGAAACCGAGTGCATCACCGCGCTCAGCGCATCACCACGGGGCCGTAGCGGCCATATGTTGCTCCTGCCATGCCCTGCGGCGTCGAATCCGTCGACGTCCGAACTTCTGCGCTGCTCTGCTCGTCGGTGCCGTCGACTCCGACCACCCCGCCCCCTCTCGTGTGTTTCCCTGGACGCGGCGCACGCCTAGTAGCCCGTAGAGCCAAACCACGGGTCGAGAGGACGCCGGACGGCGAATTCTGAGCGCCTCCGCCGCTCTGTGAGGTCGCCGGCGACGAGCCGCGGGTCAACTCCGGCGGGGTTGACCCTGTTTTGACCAGGGTTTGACTTTCCCCTAACCCACCGACGTGTGGGCCCAGGCCCCCTATTTAATTCGTGTTAATTAACTTAGTTAAGTAGATTAGACACTGACATGCGGGCCCAAGCTCTAATTAAACTTAGGTTAGTTAGGTAGTCACTGACGTGTGGACCCCACACGTCAGGTTTGACCTGGACGGTGCCCTATTGACCTGCTGACATCATGATGATGTCAGGCTGACGCAGTATTTATTTTCTGGAATTTTAAATAAATCAGAAATGATTTATTAATTCAGAAAATGTCCTAAACTTCTAAATATCATAGAAATTCAACTGTAACTCCAAATCAAATAATTTATATATGAAAAATGATCAGAAAAATATGAAGAATCTGTTTATGCCATGATCATGCATGTTTGAACAAGTTACCCTCACCGAATAGGACAAATGATGATTAGGGCAATTTATGAAATCACATTTGGAGTTGGAATTCGATCTTGTTTGAGTTCCACTTCAATTAACTTGGCTAGATATTGCATTAGGTGAATTCAGTTCCTTAACATGACATGTCATTCATTTGATTGTGCATTGCAGTGAATGTTGTTTCTTTTGTGTTTGCCGGTGGTTGTTCCCCTTCGGTAGACGTATGTTCCGGTGATGTGATCGATGACACCGATGAAGAGCTATACTATCTTCGGAAGTGTCAGGCAAGCAAAACCCCCTTGTTCATTCCGATACAATCCCACTCTCTCGCTCCTGCTCTCTTTTACTGCATTAGGACAACAACGTTTCAACTGTTACATGCTGTGGTAGTTGAACCCCTTCCCTCTGCATGACCTGTCATTGCCACAGTAAATAGATGAAACCCACTAGCATGAGTAGGAGTTGTTTGAGCCCTGATGTGCCTACTCATTCATGCTTGTTTGTCATGTCTGCTATTGCTTAGAGTTGTGTCAGGTCTGATTCATCGGGGATGAATTGGAAAGTTGTGAACATGTCCTACTATTGAGAGCTAAGTGTGTGAACACGATTTGGTAAAGGTAGCGGTGAGAGGCCATGTAGGAGTACATGGTGGGTTGTCTCATTGTAGCCGTCCTTAGGAACTAAGTTCTTATTTTGTGATCCATGAACAGTTACTACCACACATTGGGCTCCGGGCGCTCCAAGCTCTCTCGACTTATTAATCAACTCGATCTCTGTCCAGGAGTTGCAACTAGTTTCTGGTGTTTGTAGGTAGTGTTAGTAGTCTACCAAGTGGCACCCAGTACAGGTGGGCTTGGGACAGACTAGGCACAGTGGCCTGGTGTACCAAGTGGCACCCGGATGGTGGGCATGGGAACCCTGTACACATCGTTTGGGGCCGTGAGCGACACCCCGGCCGGATCTCCTTGCGGATGGAACCCGAATAGGCGATAAACCTGGACGAGAGACTTGTGTGATTAGTCAGGTCATGGCAAGCTCCCTCACCAGGCTTCCGCTTGAAGGTTGCCGAGATACACGACATGTACATGGTGGTAAGTGGCGAGAGCGTGTGTGAAGAAGTACACCCCTGCAGGGTTATCATTATCTATTTGAATAGCCAGATTCCTCGGATATGGAAACTTGGACCCCTTGCATAGTTCATAGACAAGTGAAAGTGGATACTCTAAAATGTGCAAGATAAGCATGAGTGCTATGGATGGCGTTCTCGTAGGGAGACGGGAGCGAATCCATAGTGGTGTATTGATATGGTGAATATGTGGACTCGTGTGCGCCACCGCAAAAGAGTTACTTGCAGTCGTAGTTCAGGATAGCCACCGAGTCAAAGCTGGCTTGCTGCAGTTAAACCCCACCATCCCTTTGTTGATAATGATACATATGTAGTTAGTTCTGATGTAAGTCTTGCTGAGTACATTTGTACTCACGTTTGCTTAATTTATGTTTTTGCAGAGAGACTTCTAGTCTCACTAGTAGTTCCGCATGGACTTCGACGTTTAGCTCGATACCTCAGCTACAATCTTGTACCCTTGGGAGTGTCTTGTAGATCGTCAGGCTTCTCAGCCTTCTTCATTTGTAGTTGTCTGTACTTAGACAAGTTAAGCTTCCGCATGTGCTTGTTGATTGTATGCTCTGTATGTTGGGTCATGAGACCCATGTTTGTAATATCTCGCTCCTCGGAGCCTAATGAATAAATACTTTGAGTCGTAGAGTTTTGTTGTGATGCCATGTTGTATTTACACATATCGAGCATATTGTGTGTATGATTGAAATGCTTGGTATGTGTGGGATCCGACAACATAGTTGTTTATCCTTGGTAGCCTCTCCTATGGGGAAATGTAGTCTTGTGCTTCCATGATCCATAGTAGTCCGCTACAGCTCGGTTCACCGGAGTCCTGCTAGCCCAGCACCACTGCTCCAGAACACTTAGACTGGCCGGCATGTTATTCACTTCGTTCCCGTGTCCGTCCCTTCGGGGAAATGTCACGCGGTGACATCCGGAGTCCTGCTAGCCTGCTACAGCCCGAGTTCCCGGAGTCCTGTTAGCCCAGTTGCTACAGCCCGGAGTCACACGCTGCTGACCGACATGCTCGATGTTGATTCATGTATGCCTGTCCCCGTAAGTTAGTGCCACTTTGGGTTCACGACTAGTCATGTCGGCCCGGGTTCTCTGTCATATGGATGCTAGCGACACTATCATATACGTGAGCCAAAAGGCGCAAACGGCCCCGGGCCATGGTAAGGCGACACCCGTGGGAATACCGTGCGTGAGGCCGCAAAGTGATATGAGGTGTTACAGGCTAGATCGGTGTGACTTAGAATCAGGGTCCTGACATCTCTCCTCTAGTGGTGTTATGTGAACGTCGACTACATGACACTTCACCATTATTTGGGCCTAGAGGAAGGCATTGGGAAGTAATAAGTAGATGATGGGTTGCTAGAGTGACAGAAGCTTAAACCCTAGTTTATGCATTGCTTCGTAAGGGGCTGATTTGGATCCATATGTTTCATGCTATGGTTAGGTTTACCTTAATACTTTTGTTGTATTTGCGGATGCTTGCAATAGAGGTTAATCATAAGTGGGATGCTTGTCCAAGTAAGGGCAGTACCCAAGCACCGGTCCACCCACATACCAAATTATCAAAGTACCGAACGCGAATCATATGAACGTGATGAAAACTAGCTTGACGATATTCCCATGTGTCCTCAGGAGCGCTTTTCTCTATATAAGAGTTTGTCCAGGCTTGTCCTTTGCTACAAAAAGGATTGGGCCACCTTGCTGCACTTTATTTACTTTTGTTACTTGTTGCTCATTACAAATTATCCTATCACAAAACTATCTGTCACCATTTATTTCAGTACTTGCAGAGAATACCTTGCTGGAAACCGCTTATCATTTTCTTCTGCTCCTCTTTGGGTTCGACACTCTTACTTATCGAAAGGACTATGATAGATTCCCTATACTAGTGGGTCATCACTTGCCCTCCCCCTCTGGTCCAAATTGGACTAGGAGGGGGCGGCGCCCCCCTTTCCTTCTCCCTCTCCCCCTTCCTTCCCCCCTCCTAGTAGGAGTAGGAAAGAGGGGAGTCCTACTCCTACTAGGAGGAGGACTCCTCCTCCTGGCACACCTATAGGGGCCGGCCGGCCTCCCCCCTTGCTCCTTCATATACGGGGGCAGGGGGCACCTCTAGACACACAAGTTGATCTGTTGATCTCTCCCAGCCGTGTGTGGTGCCCCCCTCCAGCATAATCCACCTCGATCATATCGTAGCGGTGCTTAGGCGAAGCCCTGCGTCAATAGCATCATCATCACCGTCATCACGCCATCGTGCTGACGGAACTCTCCCGTGAAGCTTTGCTGGATCAGAGTTCATGGGACGTCATCAAGTTGAACGTGTGCTGAACTCGGAGGTGTCGTGCATTCGGTACTTGGATCGGTCGGATCGTGAAGACGTACGACTACATGAACCGCGTTGTGCTAACGCTTCCGCTTTCGGTCTACGAGGGTACGTGGACACACTCTCCCCTCTCGTTGCTATGCATCACCATGATCCTGTGTGTGCATAGGATTGTTTTTGAAATTACTACGTTCCCCAACAGTGGTATCAGAGCCTGGTTTATGCGTAGATGTTATATGCACGAGTAGAACACAAGTGAGTTGTGGACGATACAAGTCATACTGCTTACCAGCATGTCACACTTTGGTTTGGCGGTATTGTCGGATGAAGCGGCCCGGACCGACATTACGCGTACGCTTATGTGAGACTGGTTTTACCGACGTGCTTTGCACACAGGTGGCTAGCGGGTGTCAGTTTCTCCAACTTCAGTTGAATCAAGTGTGGCTACGCCCGGTCCTTGAGAAGGTTAAAACAGCACTAAGTTTACAAACTATCATTGTGGTTTTTATGCGTAGGTAAGAACGGTTCTTGCTCAGCCCGTAGCAGCCACGTAAAACTTGCAACAACAAAGTAGAGGACGTGTAACTTGTTTTTGCAGGGCATGTTGTGATGTGATATGGTCAAGACATGATGCTATATTTTATTGTATGAGATGATCATGTTTTGTAACAGAGTTATCGGCAACTGGCAGGAGCCATATGGTTGTCGATTTATTGTATGCAATGCAATCGCCCTGCAATGGCTTCACTTTATCACTAAGCGGTAGCGATAGTCGTAGAAGCAATATTTGGTGAGACGACAACGATGCTATGATGGAGATCAAGGTGTCGCGCCGGTGACAATGGTGATCATGACGGTGCTTCGGAGATGGAGATCACACGCACAAGATGATGATGGCCATATCATATCACTTATATTGATTGCATGTGATGTTTATCTTTTATGCATCTTATTTTTCTTAGAGCGACGGTAGCATTATAAGATGATCTCTCACTAAATTTCAAGGTACAATTGTTCTCCCTGAGTATGCACCGTTGCGAAAGTTCGTCGTGCCAAGACACCACGTGATGATCGGGTGTGATAAGTTCTACGTTCACATACAACAGGTGCAAGCCAGTTTTGCACATGCAAAATACTCGAGTTAAACCTGACGAGCCTAGCATATGGTGATATGGCCTCGGAACACTAGAGACCAAAAGGTCGAGCGTGAATCATATAGTAGATATGATCAACATAGTGATGTTCACCATTGAAACTACTCCATCTCACGTGATGATCGGACATGGTTTAGTTGATATGGATCACGTGATCACTTAGATGATTAGAGGGATGTCTATCTAAGTGGGAGTTCTTTAATAATTCGATTAACTCAACATTAATTTATCATGAACTTAGTACCTCATAGTATTTTGCATGTCTATATTGTTGTAGATAGATGGCCCGTGTTGTTGTTCCATTGAATTTTAATGCGTTCCTTGAGAAAGCAGAGTTGAAAGATGATGGTAGCAATTACACGTACTGGGTCCGTAACTTGAGGATTATCCTCATTGCTGCACAGAAGAATTACGTCCTGGAAGCACCTCTAGGTGCCTAACCTGCTGCAGGAGCAACACCAGATGCTATGAAAATCTGGCAGAGCAAAGCTGATGACTACTCGATAGTTCAGTGTGCCATGCTTTACGGCTTAGAACCGGGACTTCAACGACGTTTTGAACGTCATGGAGCATATGAGATGTTCCAGGAGTTGATGTTAATATTTCAAGCAAATGCTCGGATTGAGAGATATGAAGTCTCCAATAAGTTCTACAGCTACAAGATGGAGGAGAATAGTTCTGTCAGTGAGCATATAATCAGAATGTCTGGGTATAACAATCACTTGATTCAATTGGGAGTTAATCTTCTGGTGTTATTGACAGAATACTTCAATCACTGCCACCAAGCTACAAGAGCTTCGTGATGAACTATAACATGCAAGGGATGGATAAGACGATTCCCGAGCTCTTCGCAATGCTAAAGGTTGCGGAGGTAGAAATCAAGAAGGAGCATCAAGTGTTGATGGTCAACAAGACCATCAGTTTCAAGAAAAAGGGCAAAGGGAAGAAGAAGGGGAACTTCAAGAAGAACGTCAAACAAGTTGTTGTTCAGGAGAAGAAACCCAAGTCTGGACCTAAGCCTAAGACTGAGTGCTTCTACTGCAAACAGACTGGTCACTAGAAGAGGAACTGCCCCAAGTATTTGGCGGATAAGAAGGATGGCAAGGTGAACAAAGGTATATGTGATATACATGTTATTGATGTGTACCTTACTGATTCTCGCAGTAGTGCCTGTGTATTTGATACTGGTTCTGTTGCTAATATTTGCAACTCAAAACAGGGACTACGGATTAAGCGAAGATTAGCAAAGGACGAGGTAACGATGCGCGTGGGAAATGGTTCCAAAGTCGATGTGATCGCGGTCGGCACGCTACCTCTACACCTACCTTCGAGATTAGTTTTAGACCTAAATAATTGTTATTTGGTGCCAGCGTTGAGCAAGAACATTATATCTGGATCTTGTTTAATGCGAGACGGCTATTCATTTAAATAAGAGAATAATGGTTGTTCTATTTATATGAGTAATATCTTTTATGGTCATGCACCCTTAAAGAGGGGTCTATTCTTTTTGAATCTCGACAGTGAACATACACATATTCATAGTATTGAAGCTAAAAGATGAAAAGTTGATAATGATAGTGCAACTTATTTGTGGCACTGCCATTTCGGTCATATTGGTGTAAAGCACACGAAGAAACTCCATTCTGATGGACTTTTGGAATCACTTGATTATGAATCACTTGGTACTTGCGAACCATGCCTCATGGGTAAGATGACTAAAACA
Source organism: Triticum aestivum (assembly GCF_018294505.1). Classification (NCBI taxonomy): domain Eukaryota; kingdom Viridiplantae; phylum Streptophyta; class Magnoliopsida; order Poales; family Poaceae; genus Triticum; species Triticum aestivum. The sequence continues at coordinate 577,366,181 of NC_057794.1, forward strand.
CTATTCTTCGGAAGAATGGAGCGAGCGACAGATTTGTTGGAAATCATACATACTGATGCATGTGGTCCGATGAATGTTGAGGCTCGTGGCGGATATCGTTATTTTCTCACCTTCACAGATGATTTGAGCAGATATGGGTATATCTACTTGATGAAACATAAGTCTGAAACATTTGAAAAGTTCAAAGAATTTCAGAGTGAAGTGGAAAATCATCGTAACAAGAAAATAAAGTTTCTACGATCTGATCGTGGAGGAGAATATTTGAGTTACGAGTTTAGTCTTCATTTGAAACAATGCGGAATAGTTTCGCAACTCATGCCACCTGGAACACCACAGCGTAATGGTGTGTTCGAACATCGTAATCATACTTTACTAGATATGGTGCGATCTATGATGTCTCTTACTGATTTACCGCTATCATTTTGGGGTTATGCTTTAGAGACGGCTTCATTCACGTTAAATAGGGCACCATCTAAATATGTTGAGACGACTCCTTATGAACTGTGGTTTGGCAAGAAACCAAAGTTGTCGTTGCTTAAAGTTTGGGGCTGCGACGCTTATGTGAAAAAGCTTCAATCCGATAAGCTCGAACCCAAATCAGAGAAATGTGTCTTCATAGGATACCAAAAAGAAACAGCTAGGTACACCTTCTATCACAGATCCGAAGGCAAGACTTTTGTTTCTAAGAATGGATCCTTTCTAGATAAGGAGTTTCTCTCGAAAGAAGTGAGTGAGAGGAAAGTAGAACTTGATGAGGTAACTGTACCTGCTCCCTTATTGGAAAGTAGTTCATCACAGAAATCGGTTCCTGTGACACCTACACCAATTAGTGAGGAAGCTAATGATGATGATCATGAAACTTCAGATCAAATTACTACCGAACCTCATAGGTCAACCAGAGTAAGATCAGCACCAGAGTGGTACAGTAATCCTGTTCTGGAGGTCATGTTAGTAGACCATGACGAACCTACGAACTATGAGGAAGCGATGATGAGCCCAGGTTCCGCAAAATGGCTAGAAGCCATGAAATCTGAGATGGGATCCATGTATGAGAACAAAGTGTGGACTTTGGTTGACTTGCCCAATGATCGGCAAGCCATCGAGAATAAATGGATCTTCAAGAAGAAGACAGACACTGATGGTAATGTTACTGTCTACAAAGCTCGACTTGTTGCGAAAGGTTTTCGACAAGTTCAAGGAGTTGACTACGATGAGACCTTCTCACCCGTAGCGATGCTTAAGTCCGTCCGAATCATGTTAGCTATTGCCGCATTTTATGATTATGAAATTTGGCAAATGGATGTAAAGACTGCATTCCTGAATGGATTTCTGGAAGAAGAGTTGTATATGATGCAATCTGAAGGTTTTATTGATCCAAAGGGCGCTAAAAAAGTATGCAAGCTCCAGCGATCCATTTATGGACTGGTGCAATCCTCTCGGAGTTGGAATAAATGTTTTGATAGTGTGATCAAAGCATATGGTTTATACAGACTTTTGGAGAAGCCTGTATTTACAAGAAAGTGAGTGGGAGCTCTGTAGCATTTCTAATATTATATGTGGATGACATATTGCTGATCGGAAATGATATAGAATTTCTGGATAGCATAAAATGATATTTGAATAAGAATTTTTCAATGAAAGACCTCGGTGAAGCTGCTTACATATTGGGCATCAAGATCTATAGAGATAGATCAAGACGCTTAATTGGACTTTCACAAAGCACATACCTTGACAAAGTTTTGAAGAAGTTCAAAATGGATCAAGCAAAGAAACGGTTCTTGCCTATGTTACAAGGTGTGAAGTTGAGTAAGACTCAATTTCCGACCACTGTAGAAGATAGAGAGAAAATGAAAGATGTTCCCTATGCTTCAGCCATAGGCTCTATCATGTATGCAATGCTGTGTACCGGACCTGATGTGTGCCTTGCTATTAGTTTAGCAGGGAGGTACCAAAGTAATCCAGGAATGGATCACTGGACAGCGGTCAAGAACATCTTGAAATACCTGAAAAGGACTAAGGATATGTTTCTCGTTTATGGAGGTGACAAAGAGCTCATCGTAAATGGTTACGTTGATGCAAGCTTTGACACTAATCCGGACGATTCTAAATCGCAAACCGGATACATGTTTATATTGAACGGTGGGGTTGTTAGTTGGAGTAGTTCTAAACAAAGCATCGTGGCGGGATCTACATGTGAAGCGGAGTACATTGCTGCTTCAGAAGCAGCAAATGAAGGAGTCTGGATGAAGGAGTTCATATCCGATCTAGGTGTCATACCTAGTGCATCGGGTCCAATGAAAATCTTTTGTGACAATACTGGTGCAATTGCCTTGGAAAAGGAATACAGATTTCACAAGAGAACCAAGCACATTGAGGGAGTCCTGGATTAGGGGGTGTCTGGATAGCCGGACTATACCTTCAGCCGGACTCCTGGACTATGAAGATACAAGATTGAAGACTTCGTCCCGTGTCCAGAAGGGACTTTTCTTGGCGTGGAAGGCAAGCTTGGCGATACGGATATGTAGATCTCCTACCATTGTAACCGACTCTGTGTAACCCTAGCTGAGGGAGTCCTGGATTAGGGGGTGTTCGGATAGCCGGACTATACCTTCAGCCGAACTCCTGGACTATGAAGATACAAGATTGAAGACTTCGTCCCGTGTCCAGAAGGGACTTTCCTTGGCGTGGAAGGCAAGCTTGGCGATACGGATATGGAGATCTCCTACCATTGTAACCGACTTTGTGTAACCCTAACCCTCTCCGATGTCTATATAAACCAGAGGGTTTTAGTCCGTAGGACAACATACACAACAACAATCATACCATAGGCTAGCTTCTAGGGTTTAGCCTCTCTGATCTCGTGGTAGATCTACTCTTGTACTACCCATATCATCAATATTAATCAAGAAGGACGTAGGGTTTTACCTCCATCGAGAGGGCCCGAACCTGGGTAAAACTTCGTGTCCCTTGCCTCCTGTTACCATCCGGCCTAGACGCACAGTTCAGGACCCCCTACCCAAGATCCGCCGGTTTTGACACCGACATTGGTGCTTTCATTGAGAGTTCCTCTGTGTTGTCGTCGTCAGGCTCGATGGCTCCTACGATCATCAATAGCGATGCAGTCCAGCGAGAGACCTTCCTCCCCGGACAGATCTTCGTCTTCAGCGGCTTCGCACTGCGGGCCAACTCACTTGGCCATCTGGAGCAGATCGAAAGCTACGCCCCTAGCCGTCAGGTCAGATTTGGAAGTTTAAACTACACGACTGACATCCGCGGGGACTTGATCTTCGACGGATTCTAGCCACTGCCGAGCGCGCCGCACTGTCCCGACGAGCATGATCTAGCTCTGCCGCCGAACAGTGCTCTGGAGGCCACACCCGTATCCGCTTCGACCCTTTATTTGGAGCCAATTGCGCCGGTCGAGGATGGGCGGTTGGACGCTGCCTCGGGGACTGCGATCCCAACGGCGATTGAGCCGAACACCAGCCCCGCACTCTATGAGACTCATGACTCTAAGGATCTGGACTCCTCTCCGGACTCCGAACCCTCCGCGCCCCTGCCGATCGAATCCAATTGGGCGCCGATCAGGGAGTTCATTGCCGCGGACATCTTTCAGCACTCGCCTTTCGGCGATATTCTGAAGACACTGAAGTCTCTCTCTTTATCAGGAGAGCCCTAGCCGGACTACGGTCGGCAAGGTTGGGGTACGGATGATGAAGAAATTCAAATCGCACCCACCACCCACTTTGTAGCCATTGTCGACGATTTAACCGACATGCTCGACTTCGACTCTGAAGACATCGACGGTATGGACGCGATGAAGGAGACGATGAAGAACCAGCGCCTATCAGGCCCTGGAAAGCCACCTCGTCATATGACATATACATGGTGGACACCCCAAAAGAAGGAGATGGCGATGGAACAGCGGAGGATGACCCCTCCAAGAAACAGCCTAAGCGCCGGCGTCAGCGGCGCCGCTCAAAATCCCGGCAAAACAAATACGGTGATTCCAGCACGGGAGATAATAATACTCCGGAAAGTGCCGAAGAAAACCCCCTCCAGCAAGATTTAGCAGAGGAGGATGGAGAAACCAGCCCTTATGAGAGAGCGGCAGACAGAGAGGTCGAGGACGATAATTATATGCCTCCCTCCGAAGACGAGGCAAGCCTCGACGACGACGAATTCGTCGTGCCAGAGGATCCCGTCGAGCAAGAGCGTTTTCAACGCAGGCTTATGGCCACGGCAAGAAGCCTCAAGAAAAAATAGCAACAGCTTAGAGCTGATCAAGATTTGCTAGTCGACAGATGGACTGAAGTCCTTGCGGCCGAAGAGCATAAACTCGAACGCCCCTCCAAGAGCTACCCAAAGCACAGGTTGCTACCCCGATTAGAGGAAGCACTCGATGCGGCCGACCGGCCACCTCGTGGCCGCGACAGAGAGGCCTCTCGGCCCTGCACTCAAGCCGCACCCCGTACCAAGGCATGGGAATATGCGCCAGACTTATGTGATATGTTGGAGGACAAGGCAAGGCAAACAAGATCGATCTACGGATTGCGTGGGCGCCCCACGGCTCAAGACGGTAACTGTCACGCCGGACACAAATTCGGCAGGGCCGAACACAATAGACAAAGCTCATTGGAGCTACGTCATGATATAGCCCAGTATAGAGGCACCGCACACCCACTATGCTTCACAGACGAAATAATGGATCATCAAATCCCCGAGGGTTTCAAACCTGTTAATATCTAATCATATGATGGCACAACAGATCCTGCGGTATGGATCAAGGATTATCTCCTTCATATCCACATGGCCCGCGGCGATGATTTGCACGCCATCAAATACCTCCCACTCAAGCTTAAAGGACCAGCTCGGCATTGGCTTAACAGCCTGCCAACAGGATCAATCAGTTGTTGGGAGGACCTGGAAGCCGCATTCCTCGACAATTTCCAGGGCACTTATGTGCGACCCCCAGATGCCGATGACCTAAGTCACGTAATTCAACAGCCAGAGGAATTAGCCAGGCAATTCTGGACACGGTTACTAACAAAGAAAAATCAAATAGTCGACTGTCCGGACGCTGAGGCCCTAGCAGCCTTCAAGCACAATATCCGTGACGAGTGGCTTGCCCGGCACCTCGGACAGGAAAAGCCGAAGTCTATGGCAGCACTCACGACACTCATGGCCCGCTTTTGCGCGGGAGACGACAGCTGGCTTGCTCGTAGCAACAATATGACCAAGAACCCTGGTAATTCGGATACCAGGGACAGTAGTGGCAGGTCGCGTCGCAACAAGCAGAAGCGCCGCATTAACAGCGACAATGCTGAGGATACGTCAGTTAATGCCAGATTCAGAGGCTCTAAATCCGGTCAGCGGAAAAAGCCGTTCAAAAGGAATCCTAGGGGCCCGTCCAGTTTGGACCGAATACTCGACCGCTTGTGCCAGATACATGGCACCCCCGAAAAGCCGGCCAATCACACCAACAGGGATTGTTGGGTGTTCAAGCAGGCAGGCAAGTTAAACGCCGAACATGAAGACAAGGGGCTGCATAGCGATGACGACGAGGAGCCCCGGCCGCCGAACAACAGTGGACAGAAGGGTTTTCCCCCACAAGTGCGGACGATGAACATGGTATACGCAACCCACGTCCCCAAAAGGGAGCGGAAGCGCGATAAGGGATGTTTACGTGGTAGAGCTAGTCGCCCCAAAGTTCAACCCATGGTCCTCCTGCCCGATCACCTTTGATCGAAGGGACCATCCCACTAGCATCCGTCATGGCGGATTCGCTGCATTGGTTCTAGACCCAATTATTGACGGATTTCATCTCACTAGAGTCCTTATGGACGGCGGCAGTAGCCTGAACCTGCTTTACCAGGATACAGTGCGGAAAATGGGCATAGAACCCTCGAGGATTAAGCCCACCAAAACGACCTTTAAAGGCGTAATACCAGGTGTAGAGGCCAACTGTACAGGCTCAGTCACACTTGAAGTGGTCTTCGGATCTCCGGATAATTTCCGAAGCGAGGAGTTAATCTTCGACATAGTCCCATTCCGCAGTGGCTATCACGCACTGCTCGGGCGAACCGCATTCGCCAAGTTCAATGCGGTACCGCACTATGCATACCTTAAAATCAAGATGCCAGACCCTCGAGGAGTAATTACGGTCAATGGAAACACCGAACGCTCCCTCCGAATGGAGGAGCACACGGCGGCCCTTGCAGCGGAAGTACAAAGCAGCCTCTCCAGGCAGTTCTCCAGTCCGGCCATTAAACAACCGGACACCGTCAAGCGCGCCCGGAGTAACCTACAACAAGACCGCCTGGCATGATCCGAGCAGGCGTAGCAATGCGGCCCCAACCCTAGCCCTCGCAAAAATGCGACACCAGTACTTCGCGTACATAACTACGCTCTAGAAATACCATGGGTACAGGGGAAGGGGCACCATCACGGCACGCCCGAAACACGGCTTAAACCGCACCAGGGGCTGCCGATTTTTTAATTTTCTCTTACTTTAAGGACTCCACACTTCGGAAGGCCTGTTCGGCAGTTCAATTGCCGCACAAACGATGCAAGAACCAGGGAAGCAGACAAGCTGCGCCGCATTACGGAACTCCCAGGTGGTCTCTATCACGAGCAGTATACCTGTTTCGCATACAAGCTTGCCCCTGGAACGGACATGTTACATAGTCCAACCTTTTGCTTATCGCATTATTTGTATCGTTCTGCTTTGATCGCAACCCTCTTTAATAAACAGTGCATAGCTTTTATCTATTTTTGCATTACTCTTTTTTTATATATGTATATATGTTCGTTAACGACATGTTGCACCCGTACACGTTGGTATGGCCAAAATACGCCAGGGGCTTTAATACCCCTCAATATGGTGTGAGAAGCCCGAACACTTTAACAAGTGCGGCACCCCGAACTTATAGCATTATATGCATCGGCTCCGAATCATGTCTTGGGTCAATAGTTGGGTTTGCCCGGCTCCTATGTTTTGGTGCCTTACGTTCCACTATATCGGCTAAGGTAGCACTAGGAGAACCACTGCGATTGTGCCCCAGTTGAGCTGGGTCGAGCACCTCAGTGGAGAAAGCTAAAACTGACTGTCATGATGAAGCGAGAGCTGGTCGCTGTTCGAGAGGTTTTTTCGAGTCCCTAACGACTTATGCCGCTTCGAGCGAGGAGCCGGCTCTGTCCGGCCAAGGCGTGGATAGCGCCCCGAACTCGGTCTTTCGAATACCAGGGGCTTCGCCGAAATTTAAAATTATAGAATTCTATGGCTAAGTGAGAGTGTTTACGCATTATAGTCCGATTGCCTTGTTCGTTGGGCTGAGCGCCTCCCTCGAAGGACCCAAACATGGGAAAAAGAGCGCTCAGATTTATCCCCGAACACCCCAGCACTAGCGGCACGGGGGCAGAAGCCGACGACTCGCCATCTCTCAGAATTGATAAATAGCCGCACAGAAGGTAATATTTTAAATTCCAACAGCATTGCTTAGCGCATATGAACAAGTTTTCAGCGCACAGGACAAAACGAGCGAGTTTTACTCAAAAAATACATCCTTGGAACATTCATCTGCCACAAGGCAGGCACCCTTCAGAACGTCCTTATAGTAATTCTCGGGCTTGCGGTGCTCCTTCCCCGGCGGTGGCCCGTCCTTCACAAGCTTCTCAGCATCCAGCTTGCCCCAGTGCACCTTAGCACGGGCAAGGGCCATACGGGCACCTTCAATGCAGACGGAGCGCTTGATGACTTCGAGCCTTGGACAGGCCTCCACCAGTCGCCGCACCACCCCAAAATAGCTCACAGGCAAAGCCTCTCCAGGCCACAGCCGAACTAGGAGGCCCTTCATGGCCTGTTCGGCCGCCTTGTGGAGCTCGACCAGTTGCTTCAGCTGGTCGCTCAGGGGCACGGGGTGTCCGGCCTCAGCATACTGAGACGAGAACACCTTCTCTGTCGAGCTGCCCTCCTCGGCTCGATAGAATGTGGCAGCATCGGACACATCCCAGGAAGATCTGTGAATGCTCCTGGAGAGCTTCGGATTCGGGTAAGTAACAAGTAACTCACGTTTATGTGTTTGCTTTGCATAAAGAATGCCTTACCCGCCGCTATCTTCTTCACCTCCTCCAACTCCTGGAGGGTCTTCTGGGATTCGGCCTTGGCAGACTTGGCATTTCAATAGCCGCCGCGAGCTCGGACGCTCGCGTCTTTGAGTCAAGCTCCAAACTCTCATGTTTTTTCATGAGAACCTGGAGCTCTTGCCGTACCTTGCCAACCCGGGCCTCATACTTCTCCCGCTCGGTGCACTCCATGGCCACCTTCTTCTCGGCCTCGAGCAACGCTTGCTTAAGGGTCGCCACCTCAGACGTGGCCCCTACAATAGCCACGATAGTCCTGTCATTTTTTGCAATTGCACCTTTTTATATATATATTTAAACAAGGTATTTCTTACCCTCATTGTCCTCGAGCTGCTTCTTGGCACGCCCGAGCTCTTGCACGGACCGCTCGAGGTTCTGCTTTAGCGTGTCCACTTCCGCAGTCAGTGCGGCGGACGCAAGCAGAGAAGCCTGCATACGCATATTGACTCCTTTTTGTTAGACTCCTGCGAATTTTATTTGATCCTCTATTCGGCTTTTCTTCCCGAACGCCAAATAGAGCATCAGGGGCTACTGTCTATGCGGTAATATTATTTACACATTCTTTACTTACCTCAAAGCCTGTTAAAAGGCTAGTACAAGCTTCAGTCAGTCCGCTCTTGGCGGACTGAACCTTCTGGACCACCGCACTCATAATGGTGCGGTGCTCCTCGTCGATGGAGGCGCCTTGGAGCGCCTCCAATATATTGTCCGGCGCCTCCGGTTGGACGGGGGTCACCGGCACGGTGGGCTTGCTCCTCTTGGAAGGAGGTCCCCCGCCGGACTCTGGAACCTTCGAATTTTCCGGAGCGGTGTTCGGCCTAGAGCTGGACTTGGAGCCCTGGGGGGTTTCATCCCCTTTACTCCTGGAGTCCGGGAGGTCACCTTGCGGCGCCTCCAGGACCACCTCTTCCTGGCTTGGAACCTGTCGGGACAACACTTCGGTGTCGTCTGTAGGGCGGGGGGAGGAAGCCGTCGGAAGCGAGTTCATATCCGACGAGTCCAGTGAGCTGCTCGATGATGCGTCGAGCCGGTCTTTGGGTGGGCTGCATAAACATATTCGACATAAGGGAAAGTTGTGCAATAAACGAATACTGTAAATTACTCTGGTATCCGGATACTTACGATTTTGCCAGGGGCTTGGCCCTGGGCGACCACTCCTCTCCGTCGTCGTCGGCGTCGGTGGAGTAGTTCGGAGGAAGGGTTTTCCCTTTCTTGGACCCTCCGGCCTCCCCAGAGAGGGCGGCCTTCCTTTTCTTCTCTCCTCCCGCTGGAGGGGGAGAGGTCTCTTCTTCTTCCTCCTCATCTTCACAGGAGGAATGCGCCTCGGAACCGTCGAATGATGGATCCGACACCTCCTGGCGCCGGGCACTCTTTCGAGTCCCCGTGGCCTTTTTCGCGGCCTTTTTCGAGTCCTCCTGGTGCTGGGCCTTCGGGCAAAGGAGCCGGACAGTTGATCTGTCCGGACGTCACCTGCCAATCCTGTCAAAGGTAAGGGAGCTTAGATCCCACATGGAGTCAAACTATGAAAAACTGATACCCTATAAAAGGAAAAAACAGCTTACCGCATGAGCGTGACGCTGCGTACTGAATCCGCGATCCTCGGTAGCGGATGCGGGGGCCTCGGCGCCCTTGAAAAGCACCTTCCAGGCATCTTCGTACGTCGTGTCGAAGAGCCTGCTTAGAGTTTGGTGTCACGCCGGGTTGAACTCCCACGGGTTGAAAGCCCATTGTTGATTCGAGAGGATCAGGCGGATGAGCATAACCTGGACTACGTTGACAAGCTTGAGCTTCTTGTCCACCAGGGTTTGGATGCATGTTTGGAGTCCCGTCAGCTCTCCTTTTTTACCCCACGACAGGCTGGTCTCCTTCCAGGAGGTGAGCCGCGTAGGGGGTCCGAATTGAAACTCGAGGGATGCGGCCCATTCGGGGTCGCGCGGCTCGGTGATGTAAAACCACCCCGATTGCCACCCCTTCAGGGTCTCCACAAAGGAGCCCTCGAGCCATAAGACGTTGGCCATCTTGCCCACCATGGCGCCTCTGCACTCTGTCTGGTTGCCGCGCACCACCTTCGGCTTGACATTGAAAGTCTTGAGCCATAGGCCGAAATGGGGGCCGATGCGGAGGAAAGCCTCGCACACGATGATAAACACCAAGATATTGAGGACAAAGTTCGGGGCCAGATCGTGGAAATCCAGGGCGTAGTAGAACATGAGCCCCCGGACAAATGGGTGGAGAGGGAAGCCCAGTCCACGGAGGAAATGGGGGAGGAACACCACCCTCTCATGGGGCCTAGGGGTGGGGATGAGCTACCCCTTTTCGGGAAGCCGGTACGCGATGTCGTTAGACAGGTATCCGGCCTTCCTCAGCTTTTTGATGTGTCCCTCCATGATGGAGGAGACCATCCACTTGCCTCCCGCTCCGGACATGGCTGGAGAAGGTTGAGGTGGGAGTGCGGACTTGGGCGCTGGAGCTCGAGTGCGCGAGAATGGATAGGCAAAGGAGGAAGAAGGCGTAGGTGAAAAGGTGGATCCTTATCCCCTTATATGGATAGACGAAACTACGTGTCCCCTCCAGCCTGGTAAAACTCGCTTATCTCCAAGCGCCGTAATCAATGGCGCGGTTGGGTTACCCACGCACGTATTGATGAGAATCCCGGAATAAGGGGACACGATCTCTGCTTTGACAAGACGTGCCAAGGAAACCGCCTCGCATGACGCGCTGAGGTGGGATAATGAAATGACTCGGATAAAGGCTTGGTCGTGGTGTGTCACGCTACGGAATACATCAGTAGATTAGATTGGTGTAAATATTATTCTCTCTATGGAAATATGTGGAAACTTATTTTGCAGAGCCGGACACTATGTTTGTGTTCAAAATCTTCTATGAAGTACTTGGAGGAGGAACCCGCCTTGCAATGCCGAAGACAATTTGCACGCGGGACTCGTCGTCATTGAAGCCTGGTTCAGGGGCTACTGAGGGAGTCCTGGATTAGGGGGTGTTCGGATAGCCGGACTATACCTTCAGGCGGACTCCTAGACTATGAAGATACAAGATTGAAGACTTTGTCCCGTGTCCGGAAGGGACTTTCCTTGGCGTGGAAGGCAAGCTTGGCGATACGGATATGCAGATCTCCTACCATTGTAACCGACTTTATGTAACCCTAACCCTCTCCGGTGTCTATATAAACCGGAGGGTTTTTGTCCGTAGGACAACATACACAACAACAATCATACCATAAGCTAGCTTCTAGGGTTTAGCTTCTCTGATCTCGTGGTAGATCTACTCTTGTACTACCCATATCATCAATATTAATCAAGAAGGACGTAGGGTTTTACCTCCATCGAGAGGGCCCGAACCTGGGTAAAACTTCGTGTCCCTTGCCTCCTGTTACCATCCGGCCTAGACGCACAGTTCGGGACCCCCTACCCGAGATCCGCCGGTTTTGGCACC